>NC_091791.1:193835000-193845880 GCF_041296235.1 Equus asinus
TTAGGGTTAGGGTTAGGGTTAGGGTTAGGGTTAGGGTTAGGGTTAGGGTTAGGGTTAGGGTTAGGGTTAGGGTTAGGGTTAGGGTTAGGGTTAGGGTTAGGGTTAGGGTTAGGGTTAGGGTTAGGGTTAGGGTTAGGGTTAGGGTTAGGGTTAGGGTTAGGGTTAGGGTTAGGGTTAGGGTTAGGGTTAGGGTTAGGGTTAGGGTTAGGGTTAGGGTTAGGGTTAGGGTTAGGGTTAGGGTTAGGGTTAGGGTTAGGGTTAGGGTTAGGGTTAGGGTTAGGGTTAGGGCTTAGGGCTAGGGCTAGGGCTAGGGCTAGGGCTAGGGCTAGGGCTAGGGCTAGGGCTAGGGCTAGGGCTAGGGCTAGGGCTAGGGCTAGGGCTAGGGCTAGGGCTAGGGCTAGGGCTAGGGCTAGGGCTAGGGCTAGGGCTAGGGCTAGGGCTAGGGCTAGGGCTAGGGCTAGGGCTAGGGCTAGGGCTAGGGCTAGGGCTAGGGCTAGGGCTAGGGCTAGGGCTAGGGCTAGGGCTAGGGCTAGGGCTAGGGCTAGGGCTAGGGCTAGGGCTAGGGCTAGGGCTAGGGCTAGGGCTAGGGCTAGGGCTAGGGCTAGGGCTAGGGCTAGGGCTAGGGCTAGGGCTAGGGCTAGGGCTAGGGCTAGGGCTAGGGCTAGGGCTAGGGCTAGGGCTAGGGCTAGGGCTAGGGCTAGGGCTAGGGCTAGGGCTAGGGCTAGGGCTAGGGCTAGGGCTAGGGCTAGGGCTAGGGCTAGGGCTAGGGCTAGGGCTAGGGCTAGGGCTAGGGCTAGGGCTAGGGCTAGGGCTAGGGCTAGGGCTAGGGCTAGGGCTAGGGCTAGGGCTAGGGCTAGGGCTAGGGCTAGGGCTAGGGCTAGGGCTAGGGCTAGGGCTAGGGCTAGGGCTAGGGCTAGGGCTAGGGCTAGGGCTAGGGCTAGGGCTAGGGTTAGGGTTAGGGTTAGGGTTAGGGTTAGGGTTAGGGTTAGGGTTAGGGTTAGGGTTAGGGTTAGGGTTAGGGTTAGGGTTAGGGTTAGGGTTAGGGTTAGGGTTAGGGTTAGGGTTAGGGTTAGGGTTAGGGTTAGGGTTAGGGTTAGGGTTAGGGTTAGGGTTAGGGTTAGGGTTAGGGTTAGGGTTAGGGTTAGGGTTAGGGTTAGGGTTAGGGTTAGGGTTAGGGTTAGGGTTAGGGTTAGGGTTAGGGTTAGGGTTAGGGTTAGGGTTAGGGTTAGGGTTAGGGTTAGGGTTAGGGTTAGGGTTAGGGTTAGGGTTAGGGTTAGGGTTAGGGTTAGGGTTAGGGTTAGGGTTAGGGTTAGGGTTAGGGTTAGGGTTAGGGTTAGGGTTAGGGTTAGGGTTAGGGTTAGGGTTAGGGTTAGGGTTAGGGTTAGGGTTAGGGTTAGGGTTAGGGTTAGGGTTAGGGTTAGGGTTAGGGTTAGGGTTAGGGTTAGGGTTAGGGTTAGGGTTAGGGTTAGGGTTAGGGTTAGGGTTAGGGTTAGGGTTAGGGTTAGGGTTAGGGTTAGGGTTAGGGTTAGGGTTAGGGTTAGGGTTAGGGTTAGGGTTAGGGTTAGGGTTAGGGTTAGGGTTAGGGTTAGGGTTAGGGTTAGGGTTAGGGTTAGGGTTAGGGTTAGGGTTAGGGTTAGGGTTAGGGTTAGGGTTAGGGTTAGGGTTAGGGTTAGGGTTAGGGTTAGGGTTAGGGTTAGGGTTAGGGTTAGGGTTAGGGTTAGGGTTAGGGTTAGGGTTAGGGTTAGGGTTAGGGTTAGGGTTAGGGTTAGGGTTAGGGTTAGGGTTAGGGTTAGGGTTAGGGTTAGGGTTAGGGTTAGGGTTAGGGTTAGGGTTAGGGTTAGGGTTAGGGTTAGGGTTAGGGTTAGGGTTAGGGTTAGGGTTAGGGTTAGGGTTAGGGTTAGGGTTAGGGTTAGGGTTAGGGTTAGGGTTAGGGTTAGGGTTAGGGTTAGGGTTAGGGTTAGGGTTAGGGTTAGGGTTAGGGTTAGGGTTAGGGTTAGGGTTAGGGTTAGGGTTAGGGTTAGGGTTAGGGTTAGGGTTAGGGTTAGGGTTAGGGTTAGGGTTAGGGTTAGGGTTAGGGTTAGGGTTAGGGTTAGGGTTAGGGTTAGGGTTAGGGTTAGGGTTAGGGTTAGGGTTAGGGTTAGGGTTAGGGTTAGGGTTAGGGTTAGGGTTAGGGTTAGGGTTAGGGTTAGGGTTAGGGTTAGGGTTAGGGTTAGGGTTAGGGTTAGGGTTAGGGTTAGGGTTAGGGTTAGGGTTAGGGTTAGGGTTAGGGTTAGGGTTAGGGTTAGGGTTAGGGTTAGGGTTAGGGTTAGGGTTAGGGTTAGGGTTAGGGTTAGGGTTAGGGTTAGGGTTAGGGTTAGGGTTAGGGTTAGGGTTAGGGTTAGGGTTAGGGTTAGGGTTAGGGTTAGGGTTAGGGTTAGGGTTAGGGTTAGGGTTAGGGTTAGGGTTAGGGTTAGGGTTAGGGTTAGGGTTAGGGTTAGGGTTAGGGTTAGGGTTAGGGTTAGGGTTAGGGTTAGGGTTAGGGTTAGGGTTAGGGTTAGGGTTAGGGTTAGGGTTAGGGTTAGGGTTAGGGTTAGGGTTAGGGTTAGGGTTAGGGTTAGGGTTAGGGTTAGGGTTAGGGTTAGGGTTAGGGTTAGGGTTAGGGTTAGGGTTAGGGTTAGGGTTAGGGTTAGGGTTAGGGTTAGGGTTAGGGTTAGGGTTAGGGTTAGGGTTAGGGTTAGGGTTAGGGTTAGGGTTAGGGTTAGGGTTAGGGTTAGGGTTAGGGTTAGGGTTAGGGTTAGGGTTAGGGTTAGGGTTAGGGTTAGGGTTAGGGTTAGGGTTAGGGTTAGGGTTAGGGTTAGGGTTAGGGTTAGGGTTAGGGTTAGGGTTAGGGTTAGGGTTAGGGTTAGGGTTAGGGTTAGGGTTAGGGTTAGGGTTAGGGTTAGGGTTAGGGTTAGGGTTAGGGTTAGGGTTAGGGTTAGGGTTAGGGTTAGGGTTAGGGTTAGGGTTAGGGTTAGGGTTAGGGTTAGGGTTAGGGTTAGGGTTAGGGTTAGGGTTAGGGTTAGGGTTAGGGTTAGGGTTAGGGTTAGGGTTAGGGTTAGGGTTAGGGTTAGGGTTAGGGTTAGGGTTAGGGTTAGGGTTAGGGTTAGGGTTAGGGTTAGGGTTAGGGTTAGGGTTAGGGTTAGGGTTAGGGTTAGGGTTAGGGTTAGGGTTAGGGTTAGGGTTAGGGTTAGGGTTAGGGTTAGGGTTAGGGTTAGGGTTAGGGTTAGGGTTAGGGTTAGGGTTAGGGTTAGGGTTAGGGTTAGGGTTAGGGTTAGGGTTAGGGTTAGGGTTAGGGTTAGGGTTAGGGTTAGGGTTAGGGTTAGGGTTAGGGTTAGGGTTAGGGTTAGGGTTAGGGTTAGGGTTAGGGTTAGGGTTAGGGTTAGGGTTAGGGTTAGGGTTAGGGTTAGGGTTAGGGTTAGGGTTAGGGTTAGGGTTAGGGTTAGGGTTAGGGTTAGGGTTAGGGTTAGGGTTAGGGTTAGGGTTAGGGTTAGGGTTAGGGTTAGGGTTAGGGTTAGGGTTAGGGTTAGGGTTAGGGTTAGGGTTAGGGTTAGGGTTAGGGTTAGGGTTAGGGTTAGGGTTAGGGTTAGGGTTAGGGTTAGGGTTAGGGTTAGGGTTAGGGTTAGGGTTAGGGTTAGGGTTAGGGTTAGGGTTAGGGTTAGGGTTAGGGTTAGGGTTAGGGTTAGGGTTAGGGTTAGGGTTAGGGTTAGGGTTAGGGTTAGGGTTAGGGTTAGGGTTAGGGTTAGGGTTAGGGTTAGGGTTAGGGTTAGGGTTAGGGTTAGGGTTAGGGTTAGGGTTAGGGTTAGGGTTAGGGTTAGGGTTAGGGTTAGGGTTAGGGTTAGGGTTAGGGTTAGGGTTAGGGTTAGGGTTAGGGTTAGGGTTAGGGTTAGGGTTAGGGTTAGGGTTAGGGTTAGGGTTAGGGTTAGGGTTAGGGTTAGGGTTAGGGTTAGGGTTAGGGTTAGGGTTAGGGTTAGGGTTAGGGTTAGGGTTAGGGTTAGGGTTAGGGTTAGGGTTAGGGTTAGGGTTAGGGTTAGGGTTAGGGTTAGGGTTAGGGTTAGGGTTAGGGTTAGGGTTAGGGTTAGGGTTAGGGTTAGGGTTAGGGTTAGGGTTAGGGTTAGGGTTAGGGTTAGGGTTAGGGTTAGGGTTAGGGTTAGGGTTAGGGTTAGGGTTAGGGTTAGGGTTAGGGTTAGGGTTAGGGTTAGGGTTAGGGTTAGGGTTAGGGTTAGGGTTAGGGTTAGGGTTAGGGTTAGGGTTAGGGTTAGGGTTAGGGTTAGGGTTAGGGTTAGGGTTAGGGTTAGGGTTAGGGTTAGGGTTAGGGTTAGGGTTAGGGTTAGGGTTAGGGTTAGGGTTAGGGTTAGGGTTAGGGTTAGGGTTAGGGTTAGGGTTAGGGTTAGGGTTAGGGTTAGGGTTAGGGTTAGGGTTAGGGTTAGGGTTAGGGTTAGGGTTAGGGTTAGGGTTAGGGTTAGGGTTAGGGTTAGGGTTAGGGTTAGGGTTAGGGTTAGGGTTAGGGTTAGGGTTAGGGTTAGGGTTAGGGTTAGGGTTAGGGTTAGGGTTAGGGTTAGGGTTAGGGTTAGGGTTAGGGTTAGGGTTAGGGTTAGGGTTAGGGTTAGGGTTAGGGTTAGGGTTAGGGTTAGGGTTAGGGTTAGGGTTAGGGTTAGGGTTAGGGTTAGGGTTAGGGTTAGGGTTAGGGTTAGGGTTAGGGTTAGGGTTAGGGTTAGGGTTAGGGTTAGGGTTAGGGTTAGGGTTAGGGTTAGGGTTAGGGTTAGGGTTAGGGTTAGGGTTAGGGTTAGGGTTAGGGTTAGGGTTAGGGTTAGGGTTAGGGTTAGGGTTAGGGTTAGGGTTAGGGTTAGGGTTAGGGTTAGGGTTAGGGTTAGGGTTAGGGTTAGGGTTAGGGTTAGGGTTAGGGTTAGGGTTAGGGTTAGGGTTAGGGTTAGGGTTAGGGTTAGGGTTAGGGTTAGGGTTAGGGTTAGGGTTAGGGTTAGGGTTAGGGTTAGGGTTAGGGTTAGGGTTAGGGTTAGGGTTAGGGTTAGGGTTAGGGTTAGGGTTAGGGTTAGGGTTAGGGTTAGGGTTAGGGTTAGGGTTAGGGTTAGGGTTAGGGTTAGGGTTAGGGTTAGGGTTAGGGTTAGGGTTAGGGTTAGGGTTAGGGTTAGGGTTAGGGTTAGGGTTAGGGTTAGGGTTAGGGTTAGGGTTAGGGTTAGGGTTAGGGTTAGGGTTAGGGTTAGGGTTAGGGTTAGGGTTAGGGTTAGGGTTAGGGTTAGGGTTAGGGTTAGGGTTAGGGTTAGGGTTAGGGTTAGGGTTAGGGTTAGGGTTAGGGTTAGGGTTAGGGTTAGGGTTAGGGTTAGGGTTAGGGTTAGGGTTAGGGTTAGGGTTAGGGTTAGGGTTAGGGTTAGGGTTAGGGTTAGGGTTAGGGTTAGGGTTAGGGTTAGGGTTAGGGTTAGGGTTAGGGTTAGGGTTAGGGTTAGGGTTAGGGTTAGGGTTAGGGTTAGGGTTAGGGTTAGGGTTAGGGTTAGGGTTAGGGTTAGGGTTAGGGTTAGGGTTAGGGTTAGGGTTAGGGTTAGGGTTAGGGTTAGGGTTAGGGTTAGGGTTAGGGTTAGGGTTAGGGTTAGGGTTAGGGTTAGGGTTAGGGTTAGGGTTAGGGTTAGGGTTAGGGTTAGGGTTAGGGTTAGGGTTAGGGTTAGGGTTAGGGTTAGGGTTAGGGTTAGGGTTAGGGTTAGGGTTAGGGTTAGGGTTAGGGTTAGGGTTAGGGTTAGGGTTAGGGTTAGGGTTAGGGTTAGGGTTAGGGTTAGGGTTAGGGTTAGGGTTAGGGTTAGGGTTAGGGTTAGGGTTAGGGTTAGGGTTAGGGTTAGGGTTAGGGTTAGGGTTAGGGTTAGGGTTAGGGTTAGGGTTAGGGTTAGGGTTAGGGTTAGGGTTAGGGTTAGGGTTAGGGTTAGGGTTAGGGTTAGGGTTAGGGTTAGGGTTAGGGTTAGGGTTAGGGTTAGGGTTAGGGTTAGGGTTAGGGTTAGGGTTAGGGTTAGGGTTAGGGTTAGGGTTAGGGTTAGGGTTAGGGTTAGGGTTAGGGTTAGGGTTAGGGTTAGGGTTAGGGTTAGGGTTAGGGTTAGGGTTAGGGTTAGGGTTAGGGTTAGGGTTAGGGTTAGGGTTAGGGTTAGGGTTAGGGTTAGGGTTAGGGTTAGGGTTAGGGTTAGGGTTAGGGTTAGGGTTAGGGTTAGGGTTAGGGTTAGGGTTAGGGTTAGGGTTAGGGTTAGGGTTAGGGTTAGGGTTAGGGTTAGGGTTAGGGTTAGGGTTAGGGTTAGGGTTAGGGTTAGGGTTAGGGTTAGGGTTAGGGTTAGGGTTAGGGTTAGGGTTAGGGTTAGGGTTAGGGTTAGGGTTAGGGTTAGGGTTAGGGTTAGGGTTAGGGTTAGGGTTAGGGTTAGGGTTAGGGTTAGGGTTAGGGTTAGGGTTAGGGTTAGGGTTAGGGTTAGGGTTAGGGTTAGGGTTAGGGTTAGGGTTAGGGTTAGGGTTAGGGTTAGGGTTAGGGTTAGGGTTAGGGTTAGGGTTAGGGTTAGGGTTAGGGTTAGGGTTAGGGTTAGGGTTAGGGTTAGGGTTAGGGTTAGGGTTAGGGTTAGGGTTAGGGTTAGGGTTAGGGTTAGGGTTAGGGTTAGGGTTAGGGTTAGGGTTAGGGTTAGGGTTAGGGTTAGGGTTAGGGTTAGGGTTAGGGTTAGGGTTAGGGTTAGGGTTAGGGTTAGGGTTAGGGTTAGGGTTAGGGTTAGGGTTAGGGTTAGGGTTAGGGTTAGGGTTAGGGTTAGGGTTAGGGTTAGGGTTAGGGTTAGGGTTAGGGTTAGGGTTAGGGTTAGGGTTAGGGTTAGGGTTAGGGTTAGGGTTAGGGTTAGGGTTAGGGTTAGGGTTAGGGTTAGGGTTAGGGTTAGGGTTAGGGTTAGGGTTAGGGTTAGGGTTAGGGTTAGGGTTAGGGTTAGGGTTAGGGTTAGGGTTAGGGTTAGGGTTAGGGTTAGGGTTAGGGTTAGGGTTAGGGTTAGGGTTAGGGTTAGGGTTAGGGTTAGGGTTAGGGTTAGGGTTAGGGTTAGGGTTAGGGTTAGGGTTAGGGTTAGGGTTAGGGTTAGGGTTAGGGTTAGGGTTAGGGTTAGGGTTAGGGTTAGGGTTAGGGTTAGGTTAGGGTTAGGGTTAGGGTTAGGGTTAGGGTTAGGGTTAGGGTTAGGGTTAGGGTTAGGGTTAGGGTTAGGGTTAGGGTTAGGGTTAGGGTTAGGGTTAGGGTTAGGGTTAGGGTTAGGGTTAGGGTTAGGGTTAGGGTTAGGGTTAGGGTTAGGGTTAGGGTTAGGGTTAGGGTTAGGGTTAGGGTTAGGGTTAGGGTTAGGGTTAGGGTTAGGGTTAGGGTTAGGGTTAGGGTTAGGGTTAGGGTTAGGGTTAGGGTTAGGGTTAGGGTTAGGGTTAGGGTTAGGGTTAGGGTTAGGGTTAGGGTTAGGGTTAGGGTTAGGGTTAGGGTTAGGGTTAGGGTTAGGGTTAGGGTTAGGGTTAGGGTTAGGGTTAGGGTTAGGGTTAGGGTTAGGGTTAGGGTTAGGGTTAGGGTTAGGGTTAGGGTTAGGGTTAGGGTTAGGGTTAGGGTTAGGGTTAGGGTTAGGGTTAGGGTTAGGGTTAGGGTTAGGGTTAGGGTTAGGGTTAGGGTTAGGGTTAGGGTTAGGGTTAGGGTTAGGGTTAGGGTTAGGGTTAGGGTTAGGGTTAGGGTTAGGGTTAGGGTTAGGGTTAGGGTTAGGGTTAGGGTTAGGGTTAGGGTTAGGGTTAGGGTTAGGGTTAGGGTTAGGGTTAGGGTTAGGGTTAGGGTTAGGGTTAGGGTTAGGGTTAGGGTTAGGGTTAGGGTTAGGGTTAGGGTTAGGGTTAGGGTTAGGGTTAGGGTTAGGGTTAGGGTTAGGGTTAGGGTTAGGGTTAGGGTTAGGGTTAGGGTTAGGGTTAGGGTTAGGGTTAGGGTTAGGGTTAGGGTTAGGGTTAGGGTTAGGGTTAGGGTTAGGGTTAGGGTTAGGGTTAGGGTTAGGGTTAGGGTTAGGGTTAGGGTTAGGGTTAGGGTTAGGGTTAGGGTTAGGGTTAGGGTTAGGGTTAGGGTTAGGGTTAGGGTTAGGGTTAGGGTTAGGGTTAGGGTTAGGGTTAGGGTTAGGGTTAGGGTTAGGGTTAGGGTTAGGGTTAGGGTTTAGGGTTAGGGTTAGGGTTAGGGTTAGGGTTAGGGTTAGGGTTAGGGTTAGGGTTAGGGTTAGGGTTAGGGTTAGGGTTAGGGTTAGGGTTAGGGTTAGGGTTAGGGTTAGGGTTAGGGTTAGGGTTAGGGTTAGGGTTAGGGTTAGGGTTAGGGTTAGGGTTAGGGTTAGGGTTAGGGTTAGGGTTAGGGTTAGGGTTAGGGTTAGGGTTAGGGTTAGGGTTAGGGTTAGGGTTAGGGTTAGGGTTAGGGTTAGGGTTAGGGTTAGGGTTAGGGTTAGGGTTAGGGTTAGGGTTAGGGTTAGGGTTAGGGTTAGGGTTAGGGTTAGGGTTAGGGTTAGGGTTAGGTTAGGGTTAGGGTTAGGGTTAGGGTTAGGGTTAGGGTTAGGGTTAGGGTTAGGGTTAGGGTTAGGGTTAGGGTTAGGGTTAGGGTTAGGGTTAGGGTTAGGGTTAGGGTTAGGGTTAGGGTTAGGGTTAGGGTTAGGGTTAGGGTTAGGGTTAGGGTTAGGGTTAGGGTTAGGGTTAGGGTTAGGGTTAGGGTTAGGGTTAGGGTTAGGGTTAGGGTTAGGGTTAGGGTTAGGGTTAGGGTTAGGGTTAGGGTTAGGGTTAGGGTTAGGGTTAGGGTTAGGGTTAGGGTTAGGGTTAGGGTTAGGGTTAGGGTTAGGGTTAGGGTTAGGGTTAGGGTTAGGGTTAGGGTTAGGGTTAGGGTTAGGGTTAGGGTTAGGTTAGGGTTAGGGTTAGGGTTAGGGTTAGGGTTAGGGTTAGGGTTAGGGTTAGGGTTAGGGTTAGGGTTAGGGTTAGGGTTAGGGTTAGGGTTAGGGTTAGGGTTAGGGTTAGGGTTAGGGTTAGGGTTAGGGTTAGGGTTAGGGTTAGGGTTAGGGTTAGGGTTAGGGTTAGGGTTAGGGTTAGGGTTAGGGTTAGGGTTAGGGTTAGGGTTAGGGTTAGGGTTAGGGTTAGGGTTAGGGTTAGGGTTAGGGTTAGGGTTAGGGTTAGGGTTAGGGTTAGGGTTAGGGTTAGGGTTAGGGTTAGGGTTAGGGTTAGGGTTAGGGTTAGGGTTAGGGTTAGGGTTAGGGTTAGGGTTAGGGTTAGGGTTAGGGTTAGGGTTAGGGTTAGGGTTAGGGTTAGGGTTAGGGTTAGGGTTAGGGTTAGGGTTAGGGTTAGGGTTAGGGTTAGGGTTAGGGTTAGGGTTAGGGTTAGGGTTAGGGTTAGGGTTAGGGTTAGGGTTAGGGTTAGGGTTAGGGTTAGGGTTAGGGTTAGGGTTAGGGTTAGGGTTAGGGTTAGGGTTAGGGTTAGGGTTAGGGTTAGGGTTAGGGTTAGGGTTAGGAGGGTTAGGGTTAGGGTTAGGGTTAGGGTTAGGGTTAGGGTTAGGGTTAGGGTTAGGGTTAGGGTTAGGGTTAGGGTTAGGGTTAGGGTTAGGGTTAGGGTTAGGGTTAGGGTTAGGGTTAGGGTTAGGGTTAGGGTTAGGGTTAGGGTTAGGGTTAGGGTTAGGGTTAGGGTTAGGGTTAGGGTTAGGGTTAGGGTTAGGGTTAGGGTTAGGGTTAGGGTTAGGGTTAGGGTTAGGGGTTAGGGTTAGGGTTAGGGTTAGGGTTAGGGTTAGGGTTAGGGTTAGGGTTAGGGTTAGGGTTAGGGTTAGGGTTAGGGTTAGGGTTAGGGTTAGGGTTAGGGTTAGGGTTAGGGTTAGGGTTTAGGGTTAGGGTTAGGGTTAGGGTTAGGGTTAGGGTTAGGGTTAGGGTTAGGGTTAGGGTTAGGGTTAGGGTTAGGGTTAGGGTTAGGGTTAGGGTTAGGGTTAGGGTTAGGGTTAGGGTTAGGGTTAGGTTAGGGTTAGGGTTAGGGTTAGGGTTAGGGTTAGGTTAGGGTTAGGGTTAGGGTTAGGGTTAGGGTTAGGGTTAGGGTTAGGGTTAGGGTTAGGGTTAGGGTTAGGGTTAGGGTTAGGGTTAGGGTTAGGGTTAGGGTTAGGGTTAGGGTTAGGGTTAGGGTTAGGGTTAGGGTTAGGGTTAGGGTTAGGGTTAGGGTTAGGGTTAGGGTTAGGGTTAGGGTTAGGTTAGGGTTAGGGTTAGGGTTAGGGTTAGGGTTAGGGTTAGGGTTAGGGTTAGGGTTAGGGTTAGGGTTAGGGTTAGGGTTAGGGTTAGGGTTAGGGTTAGGGTTAGGGTTAGGGTTAGGGTTAGGGTTAGGGTTAGGGTTAGGGTTAGGGTTAGGGTTAGGGTTAGGGTTAGGGTTAGGGTTAGGGTTAGGGTTAGGGTTAGGTATAGGGTTAGGGTTAGGGTTAGGGTTAGGGTTAGGGTTAGGGTTAGGGTTAGGGTTAGGGTTAGGGTTAGGGTTAGGGTAGGGTTAGGGTTAGGGTTAGGGTTAGGGTTAGGGTTAGGGTTAGGGTTAGGGTTAGGGTTAGGGTTAGGGTTAGGGTTAGGGTTAGGGTTAGGGTTAGGGTTAGGGTTAGGGTTAGGGTTAGGGTTAGGGTTAGGGTTAGGGTTAGGGTTAGGGTTAGGGTTAGGGTTAGGGTTAGGGTTAGGGTTAGGGTTAGGGTTAGGGTTAGGGTTAGGGTTAGGGTTAGGGTTAGGGTTAGGGTTAGGGTTAGGGTTAGGGTTAGGGTTAGGGTTAGGGTTAGGGTTAGGGTTAGGGTTAGGGTTAGAGTTAGGGTTAGTTAGGGTTAGGGTTAGGGTTAGGGTTAGGGTTAGGGTTAGGGTTAGGGTTAGGGTTAG